>NC_091469.1:6432254-6439754 GCF_036971445.1 Narcine bancroftii | reverse complement strand
CTGACTTGAGATGTTGATTAAATCTTTCCACCATTCTATTAGCCTGGGGATGATCAATTGTTGTACCGAGCAAGTGAGACAAGGCAGTCCACAGTGAGGAAGTAAATTGTGGTCCTCTGTCTGAAGTAACATGTGTTGGAGAAAACCAAAACGAGACACCCAGGAAAGAACACCTGAGCACAAGTGTCTGCAGTAGCATTAACCATAGGCACGGCCCCAAGAAATTAACCGTTTCTTGTCCAAAAATGCATTTATCTAGATGAGGGTCAGTCCAAATTCTTGAAGACGAATAAAAAGTGTACAAAGATGTTCCAAATGTTCTTCCTTTGTCACGCTGGCCACTAAAATGTCATCGAGGTAAATAAAGGCATTGGTAATACAGCGTCCTAAAGTATACATCACCAGGTCAAAATGATTGAGCAGCATTCTTTAATCCAAATGGGCCTCATAAAATGTCTTCCGGCTCTACCGGTACTTGATGATCGCCACGCACCAAGCCTATTTTGGAAAAGATCTTCGCTCCATGCAAATTAGCTGAGAAATCTTGAATTTGAGGTATCTAATAATGGTCTGGAATGGTGGTGTCGTTAAGCCACCTGTAATCTCCACATGGTTCCTCAACATGATTATCCAACTGCACGAAAACCAACAAGGTCGGGTCAGATACAGCAATGAGCTCTCTGAACCCTTCTCCATTAACAATGGCGTGAAGCAAGGCTGTGTTCTCGCACCAACCCTCTTTTCAATCTTCTTCAGCATGATGCTGAACCAAGCCATGAAAGACCCCAACAATGAAGACGCTGTTTACATCCAGTACCGCACGGATGGCAGTCTCTTCAATCTGAGGCGCCTGCAAGCTCACACCAAGACACAAGAGAAACTTGTCCGTGAACTACTCTTTGCAGACGATGCCGCTTTAGTTGCCCATTCAGAGCCAGCTCTTCAGCGCATGACGTCCTGCTTTGCGGAAACTGCCAAAATGTTTGGCCTGGAAGTCAGCCTGAAGAAAACTGAGGTCCTCCGTCAGCCAGCTCCCCACCATGACTACCAGCCCCCCCACATCTCCATCGGGCACACAAAACTCAAAACGGTCAACCAGTTTACCTATCTCGGCTGCACCATTTCATCAGATGCAAGGATCGACAATGAGATAGACAACAGACTCGCCAAGGCAAATAGCGCCTTTGGAAGACTACACAAAAGAGTCTGGATAAACAACCGACTGAAAAACCTCACAAAGATAAGCGTATACAGATCCGTTGTCATACCCACACTCCTGTTCGGCTCCGAATCATGGGTCCTCTACCGGCATCACCTACGGCTCCTAGAACGCTTCCACCAGCGTTGTCTCCGCTCCATCCTCAACATCCATTGGAGCGCTTTCATCCCTAACGTCGAAGTACTCGAGATGGCAGAGGTCGACAGCATCGAGTCCACGCTGCTGAAGATCCAGCTACGCTGGGTGGGTCACGTCTCCAGAATGGAGGACCATCGCCTTCCCAAGATCGTGTTATATGGCGAGCTCTCCACTGGCCACCGCGACAGAGGTACACCAAAGAAAAGGTACAAGGATTGCCTAAAGAAATCTCTTGGTGCCTGCCACATTGACCACCGCCAGTGGGCTGATATCGCCTCAAACCGTGCATCTTGGCACCTCACAGTTTGGCGGGCAGCAACCTCCTTTGAAGAAGACCGCAGAGCCCACTTCACTGACAAAAGGCAAAGGAGGAAAAACCCAACCCCAACCAACCAATTTTCCCCTGCAGCCGCTGCAACCGTGTCTGCCTGTCCCGCATCGGACTTGTCAGCCACAAACGAGCCTGCAGCTGACGTGGACTTTTACCCCCTCCATAAATCTTCGTCTGCAAAGCCAAGCCAAAGAAAAAAGAATCTCCACATGGTCATCAAGCTCCATTGTGTTTCAGGACCATGTGTAATGGGGATGCCCAGGGACTGTTGGACCAACAAATTAATCCTAGTTCCTCCATATTAGCAAACTCTTCCTTGGCTAAATGCAGGTTCTCTAGAAACAAGCGCCACACTTTAGCTTGGATAGGCAGTAAATAACATTGTGTTTTTCAGTGGAGGCTTAAAAAATTGTAGAGCAGTAATTTCAGGGAAATCTTTCAACAGCTTGGAGAATTCATCTACTGGTTTAATTAATGTTTGAAGGCACAGAGCAGGGGTATAAGCATCTGCCAGAGGAATAGTCTGAAAAGTAGTTTCATCTATTAGTCGGCACCCTTTTAAGTCGACGAGGAATGATTGAGCCCCAAGAAAATTGCACCAACCAAAGGTTCTATACTGCTGTTATAATAAATGGCCAAGCGTAAAGATGATTCTCGAACTTGACATTCACCTTCCTGGTGCTAAAGATGGAAATGTTGGAACTGTTAACTGCTCGTAGTTGCAGGTCCGGGATAGGATGGTGTGTGTCAAAACCAGTGGGTGGAAATACACTAACATCTGAACCTGTGTCCACCAGAATCTTCGCTGGGACAACTTGTCCCATACATACAGTAAGGTTGCAGGTTTCTCACCATCCGCCGCAGCCCTACTGGCGGTTGGCCTGGGTGTTTCCCGCAAAACAGCAGGGTGAAAGGCACTTGCCGGCATTTACTCCCCAACACCTATGATAATAGCACCAAAATGAGGCTGCTTACTTGTCTTGAGGCATTGCATGGTTGTAGGGAGTGATGTGTTAAGAGCACTAAAGTGTGACACTGGCTCAATATCAGAGGGGCTGGTTGCACAGACTTGTCTTTCCTTGCTCTGCTTTTTAGCCAGCCATAGAATGTCTGCCTCTATAGACCTTGGGACTTCAAATGAACAGTTGGATAACAAGAGCCTAATATCATCTGGTATTCACTCTAAAACGAGCTGCTTGAATAACATATTGGGACTTGCACCAGCTACCAGGAACAGCATTTCATCCATTAGTTCTGAAGGGGCGCATTCTCCCAACCCAATGAGATGTGGTAGTTTGGCTGCCCTTTCCCTACAGGACGTGCCTTATACATGTAATAAAAGTGCTTTTAAAGCATCAAACTTGCTGGTACCTGGTGGATCCTGTAGGAAGTCACTGATCCTCTTAGTGATGGCCTGGTCCAGGGCAATGATAAGATGGTAATAACGAGTGGTGTTCAATTCCACTTTGCGAAGGTGAAATTGTGCTTCAGCCTGTTGGAACCATAGTTCAGGCTCAGCTGTCCAGAAAGGTGGTAGCTTCATCGCAACAGCTGCAGAGTCCACATTTGTCCAAAAATAAGCTTTTGGACTTGTCGGGGTCACCAATTGTGGCCACTGGAATCACAGTGGACATGACAAAATAATCACACAAGGCATTTTTAGAGTGAATCAAATGGATTTACTTTTCATAACCAACGCAACCTTTTAAAAGCCAGAATCTCACACTCCACGTGCTATTGTCATCATGCATTGATGTCACATAGCTCATTTGGTGCTTTATGGGAGTTGTAGTGCCACCATAGCACCACTACAAATAGAATAGAGAACTTTACTGCATAGTAAATGTCCTTCAGCCCACGATGTTGTACCAAACTATGTAAACTACTCCACATCAATCTAACCCTTCCTAAACTCGCACCCATAACCCTCCATTGTTCTTGCATCCATGTGCCTAAAGTCTCTCGAATGTCCCTATTGTACCAGTCTCTGCCACTACTGCTGGCAATGCATTGCAGGCACTCATTATTCCGTAAAAAATTTTTTTTTTTTTTAAATCATTATCTGTGACATCTTCCTTCAACTTTTCTCCACTCCCTTAAACACATATCCTCTGGTATTTGTTATTGTTTCCCTGGGTTCAAGGTGCTGGCTGTCCACCTTATCTAAGCTCCTCATAATCTGTATACGTCTATTAAGTCACCTCTCATCCTTTGTCAATCCAAAGAGAAAAGCCCCAGCTTGGTTAACCTTGCTTCATGGCAATGCCAGACCTGATGAGTGTCACTCAATAGAAATGTCCCTCCTGTAGTTGTATTTCTGATCCTAATGTGTATTCTCTACACTTGAAAAACAACAGCCATTTATATTGATTGCCAGAGCCCTCGATATTTTTTTTCTTCTTTGGCTTGGCTTCGCGGACGAAGATTTATGGAGAGGTAATGTCCACGTCAGCTGCAGGCTCGTTTTTTGGTTGGTTGGTGTTGGGTTTTTCCTCCTTTGTCTTTTGTCAGTGAGGTGGTCTTCAAAGGAGGTTGCTGCCCGCTGAACTCAATATCAATGTTGTCAAAACTCCACCAAAATAAAAAGGCACTTGTATCATCTGCTGTGCATGCCTAATGGTAATTAAGATTGGTAAATACCAAATAGTAATTTACTAATATCAATGTAAGATTCTAATCTCGTTGCTGTATTTTGTGATTTGTATATGACCCTGATAGTAAATATTCCATGACAGGTGGCACAGATATAACCTAGAAATTTTGTTTTCTGTCTCTCACAGATAAACTTGATGGAAATCGGGATAGAAAGAAGCATGTTTAAAGTTTCAACTGAAATTAGGGCAATGCTTCTCTGTTTCAACACAAGATTGCATTAGCCCAATGATTTATCAGCACTTAGCCGCCTGTTTATTGAGGTTTCTCTGTATCCCCAATAATTCTGGTTTGAGTGCTGCATGAAATCTTTTTAAGATAAAACTTCAGAAATGTCAGATTTCATCACAGCTGGAGTAGTCACAAGTTAACAGCATAAATGCTGTCTGTAATATGTCATTGCAAATTATCTGAAGAGTAGTCACAAATCATGAATCTGATTTTAACTCGCAGTCAGATTGCTTTGTTTACAGATCAATGGAGAACTGGGAAGGTCTGCACATTAATGTTTTCTGCAAGGGACTTATTTGTAGCAGCAGTCAATCTGGAGCAAGATTTGTTCTGAAATGGAAAATCAAAGCGATCATAAACTATTTTAAAAAAAAAGATATCTAATTAGTTTTTCAATAGCATTACTACTTAAATTTTAGTGCAAATTAATAGTGAAAACTCATTGCCAATTTCAATCTGTCAAAAAATGTTTGTTTTTACTCATGATTGAGCTTTGCCTGAAGGCCACCTCCTTCAGGTTTATCACTGATGCGTGTCATAGGATGAGTGAGGTTGGTGGACAAATGACTCAATATCCAAAGCACAGTCCCACAAGGCAAATTATTGTAAGGCTAACAGTGGAAGTAGAATTACAATAACCCTGTGCTCTGGCAGAAGATCATGTTCTTGGGAACTCAAATCTCCAGTTGCAAGAACTGGAGTACTGCTTTTTCCTTCTTGCAAAAGCTGATGCCAATTTTTTATGACTGGACTTTTTTCAATAGGCTGCACTTTTGTCTTATGCTGTACTAGCTGTGTGTGTTGGGAGCCTGGATAGCATGCAAAACAAAGCTTTTTACTGTATGTTGGTACACATGGCAATAAAACCATTCATTCAGAAAGAGATTATGGGCAAGGTTTATCAGAAAGGAGTGTTTCCACAAAAAGAAATGAAGGTGGTAATGGGATTTTTTTTAAAAGAACATCTTAAAATGGATATTTGGTATTGAGAAGGTCATCCAAATCTATCAAAACACTAGAAAAAGAAATGCCAGGAAATAAAAGAACTAGGAATTTTCTTCGTGGAATTGCTTAGTTCTGAACAATTTCAGATTAAGTCAAGTTAAAGCACTCTGTCCAGCCATGAATAGCAGTGGACTATTAACTAGGTCAGAGGCAGAGCGAGCTTAAAGAACAGATCCATCCTTAATGACTGCACAGCTGACCTATGAGTTTTGGAGGCCAGACTAAACATTTTACAACCATTGTCATAGTAAATTGGCAAGTAAACAATCTGCCTCCTGAGATCTCCACTTTAATGAACTCAGTCAAAAACAAATTTGGGATGGCAAGAAAACTGTACATGTTGAAATGATGGAAACAATAGGGTCAGAAAGCATCTCTGGAAAGAGTGTAGAGTTAGAGGTTTCAAATCCATTGGAACTGGAAAGAGAGAAACAAGTTGTCTTTGAGTTGCAGAAATGATGAGAGGGACAGATGAAAGAAAGGGAAGAGCCAGGATGGGTGAATCATGAATAAATGTGATATAAACTCCGTTAAACTGATTTTTCAGTTTAGCTTGGAATTGTATTCAGCAAGCCAGGCTATGCCACTAGAGAAAGACAAACAGCCAAAATTACAGATGGATGACAGGCAGAAAGAAAGAGCATGTTGGAGAATTGAACTTTGCAACATACCTATTCAATGAGATATTGCTGCCTCAACTTTGCACTGGAGTGAGTGTTGAACGGAGAAACAGAAGTGGCAGCCCGACAGATGTTTAGCATCACTCCTGCAGACAGACCACAAAAGCTTATCAAACTAATTGTCCAGTTTTAATATTGAGCCCCTTTTCCCATGAGATATAACCCACATTTTTTCCAATAAGACAACTTTGATAAACATATGCTGTAACACCATGCAGTAAAAGGACTCGAAGGATATTTGGTTTTATTACTGACTTTTCCCTGCTTAATTACCTTATACACGCATTAATGAATAGATGTTCCTGCTGACAGCTGTTAGCCAGCGTTTCAGACTATTTGCCAATACAGACCATTCCAGTGTTGTGACATTAAGTTGCAGCATTTCCGCAGCTGAGTTTTTACTCAAGCACTTTGTACCAGAATTGAAGTGGTACAGGGTGTTCCTCATTGATTCAAATGAACAGGCTTGGTTGGAAGGAACAAAAGAAAAGCAAACAAAATCAAAAATAATGGCGTTTTTTATATACCCAAAACCTCCCACAGTTACCTCGACTACACCTCTTCCACGATTCAAGATTCAGTTTATCGTCATGTAATAAAAGCAGTGCAATATTACACGGAATTTGTTCTGTCTGCATAAGGCAAACAGATTTGCCATCAGTAGAAATTACCTGAAGTGCCTCTTGCAGTCAGAAAATTGATAGGCTGGTGAGAAGGCACGGTTGCCTTCATAGATTAAAGCATTGATAAAACAGTCAGGAAGTCATGTTGAAGCTTCATAGAGCTTTGGTTGGGTCACATTTAGAGTATTCTGGTTGCAGGAAGGATGTGAAGGCTTTGGCAAAGGAGAAGATGTTCACCAGGATGTTGCCTGGATTAGAGGGTATTGGGTATAAAGAGAGATTGGAGAAAATGGGTTTGTTTTCTCTGGAATATTAGATGCTGACAGGAGGCCAGGTAGAATTTCAAGGAAGGCGTTGCTAATGTCAAACATTCGCAAGGGCTAGGTTGAGGGTGAGAAGAAAAAGATGTGCAAGGCAGGTTTTTCCATACAGTCATGTGTCGCTTAATGTCCATGATACATTTGGTGAAATTGGATGTTGTGCGAACACCATATTATATACGTAGCAAAGCTATATGTGTACCTGTTTTGACTAAATAGCCAAGATACTGTACACATACAGTACTGTATTTCAGCTAATGTATCTGGCAAGATAATATGTGGGTTAAGTAGGTTAATACTA